>NW_021636759.1:0-15781 GCF_004799145.2 Neltuma alba | reverse complement strand
TGAACCTTTGAAACAGAGCAACTTAGCTGTGATAGTCAGCTATGAGTCTTTTATTTTTCATATGAAACTGATATTGATCGATCCTCATTTTTATTTAATCTTTTACTATATCTTAAGATCAGAGCAGGACATAATGACGGAAATAAAAATTGTCAAATAAGACTATATTAAGTTTTTTTGAGATTTTGTGCATAATACATAAGCAATCGCAGTCACATTCATAGGACTGAATGGGAACTTGGAATGGCTCGAAATGAAAGTTGCAACAAAGGAGCTACATTCGTTTGTTTTATTTCAGGTCCTCCTTCGGCATTACTCCGGATGGAAATCATAATTTTACGAAACAGAGCATTAGGATGGGTCCAAAGCTAGCTTGGTTTGGTCTTAATGTCGGCGACAAAACCTTTAGAAGTCAAATAGTTATAGGCTTCCAGCCTTACGAACATTGATTCCTTCGAGAAAGTACGATGAAGCAAGATTTTGTTTTCACCAAACCCAACAATGAAGAACATGTGCGGCTTATAAAGCAGGTGATGGGCCCTTGGTCGGAGTCCAGTACAAATTTGTCACTCCTTGCTATGTTGTTTTGTTTGGGCTCCAAGAATAGGGCCTTCAAATGAATTCTCACCTCCGTACTTCTTTCCTAGAATGATCAACATCAATTCTGTTCTTCTTCGGTTGGATTATCATTAATCAGAGCATCATGGAGTATCAGCTTTACTGTCTCATAATTACATGAGTGTTTCTTGAACCATAGGATTAGGAATAGTCCTTTATTCTGGTCTGAAATCACTGATCTGCCATAACACTTTTTTCGCAATTATATCTGAACCAATCAATCATTGCTTGTGATATATCTTCGTGTTCACTCTTCAATGTCTCATTCTGCAGGGAAATTCATCAATTCTTTACCCTGCGCCACTTAGTGGACCATCCTCTTTATTCATGCCCATTTTGGGATACACAGATAACAGAGACCTAGGTTTCTTTCGTCACATGAGGTGACCTGTACATCTTCATCTCTTTAGTGCTTTGGCCGTCTGGCACGTGAACCTTTATTTCTCTCTCTCCCTCTCCCTCTTTTGATTTTTTCCTGCTTTCTTTTCTTTTCTTTGCTTTCGTTTTCTGGCACAGGAGTTGAAAATTTCTTTGCATCCTTCTTTTCTTTTCTAAACTCTCTTTTCGAAGTCATGAAGTATGGAGCTTGAAGCAATTAATGTCACAATTGAAATTTGAAAAAAGTCGAGGGACCCCCAATTACACAGTAGCGTGATAGAAAATTGGATGGGGTCGACCACCTTCACGTGAGCACCTTCTTGTGTTTGTGTCTCATGTCTAAGACAAGTTCATGGATCTCCCACTTGGTCACTTACTCTAATGTTGACTCCTCTCTTTCTCCAACTGAAAAGATATTAAAGTTTTGGACTTATGATTAAAAGCCATAACTTCCATTTTATTCCGTGAATGAGCTCTCCTAAATTCTGCATCATGACTCAGTAAAGACACCAGAGCCTTTCACATCTCAATCTCACTGTTTATACACAAGTCACTCACGTTACTGAAAGCGATAAAGTGAATGATCTTAACTATAACAAGCCCAACTTCACGTGAGTAATAACAATAGTAAATGAAAGAATCAGAGTGTTGCTACCTACTTTCCAGGACCACATCAAATGTGTGTGTGTGTGTTCATTGATGTTTTGTCAGTTTCTTCTATACTGCCAGGTGTTCCATTTCTTTCCCTGTACAAATTTGGATAGATAAAGGTAGCAAAATACGCCCTTTAATAATTGGGTGAGTATTAAAATAATTGCATATTGTTGATAATTAACTTGGGGTTAGGAAGATCCAACCTTGGAATCTGTTCACGTTTTTTACTGCGCAAGGAAAGGATCAAAACATAGTCAAGGTTTTCTAGCTGTCTGACCAGATTTTAGCATCGGATAAAATCAGACATCCACCTGTACGAGAATTTGATGCCACCTGTGCCAGAGAATTTACTTTAATATGGGTCGTATCCTTCTTCGTATTGTTGATGTAAAAGCAGAAAAGAGTCTGAATGTGAGTAAATATGCCCATGATGACCTGTGAGCTGTAAAGCAGAGAGGAAAGAAAGGGGGCAAAAAGCATCAATCTGTGATATAATATACACCCGGCCACTTGAGGAACAGGATATTTTAGTGAGATAAAATTACGGGCTATAAGTATTATCAACATTAGTTCACATGTCCAATAAGTTCCTACGTTAGGTGGAACCATAAAATCATCCTTTGGGAAGATCATGGAGTAATAATGAACCAGAAAAGGAATTTTGAGTTGTAATCTGATGGAGCCAAGTGCTTATTAGTGTAAATGAAGGAATAAGCGAATGAAATCTGATATGGTAAAGTCCAAAAGAGGAAATCATAATGAAGAAAGTGAATTGAGGGTCCCTCTCGTTGAAAGTGTTGGAAGGGGACCAACTACAATCAAATGACGCTCTGCAAAATTAAGATCATCATCACCTCGTGGCGTCAACATCTTTATGGTTCCAACTTTTGTGTTGCTTAAGATAAGATAGACCTACATATATATGCTTCTGTACTATTCATTAATGGTGTTTTAATTATTAATCAATCAATTAATTGTTCTTAATCACAATCCTTACCTTCTCATGATGGTCGGTTAGTGGTATGGCTTAACATGCAGACAACATACAAGTGTTGTCACTTCGATCTCTTCTTTTGAATCTGCTCATTCAAACTTGTGAATTATACAATTAGGTACCTAATTCAAACTTTTGACGAATCAGCACGCAAATATTCAACTTCACATATGACAAGGAAACTAATTGCTGGACAACATATGACCCTGTTTCTAAGTTATGCACATCAAAATAGAAAAGGTATTATGGTCTGATATTCCGTATATAAACAAGACAACTGAATTGTACAGTTTGAGATTGATGCCAAAGGAGTCAAACTAATCATAGGTTCTGTATCTGTCGATGGAATGTAACAAGTTCCATATGGTACTGAGCTACAGTGAAGCTTGTGTACAAGACAAAGCTGGTCCAAACAAAGATGCATAGAGAAGGAAGTGTATTTGGCAGAACTGCAAAAGAGACAAAGAAGAGAGGTTGTTGAATTTGTTGTGGGTCCAATGAAATATGAAAAGGCACAAACAAACACAATGTGACAAAACAAAGAAAAAGGTAGGGGTGAAAATGGAAAGTGAGCTAAATAAGGAGGGGAAAGGGGGATAATAAGGAGAAGAGAAGAATTAGGTTGGGAGGTGAGATTTAGGAATGGATTGTGACGGAGCATCAGTATTACCAAATAGAAAATACGTGTATGAGAGTAGAGTAGTGACGGAGATGGTGATGATAGAGGTATGGTAGCTAGCAAGTAGTGCCTGCAGGCGCACGCATTGGAATGGGACCAAAATGGTAAAGTGATTGAACTCTCTGTGGTTAACATGTATACCTCTTGCCATCCCAATTATCAGCTTACAAGTCAAGCAAATTCATATACTTTTTTGGTCCTTAATATAAGATTTAGTTGTTGAGTCAATTTTGGTTTTAAATGTAAAACCTATTTCTCATATTTATTAGTTTTTCTAAATTGCCCATATTGATACTCTCTCAACCATAATCAAATAAAAGAAGAAGGAAGAATATTAAGAAAAATGATGATATTGTTCTACAAAAAATATATGATATTTTTTATAATTAACTAATTTATCTAACTTTTCTAATCTAATTAAATTAATTAAGCAAGCTTTATATTAAGAACCAGAAGAGTATTTGTAATTGAGAGTGTGTTTGTGTAAATATAGACGACGGAGAGTAAATAAGTAAGAACAGAGGAGTAGATGAAGTTAAATTATCCTGTTTTGGGTCTCTGGCCTATGTTCAATCCCTTGGGATTTTTATAAGATTTTCCAACTACATTTAATCAAATACAACTCTGGCAGGCTTTACAATTAACTCATTTATGACTCACTCAATTATTCAGGATTTTCACATAACTCACCTAAAACTAGCCATACAGGATTTTTATATAGTTTGCCAGAACTAATACAAAGATATAATCAAAAATTCGTTATTTTATCGTGAAATGTATATTTCCTTTTTTCCTTTTTGCATGTATGTGCATTGATAAACATTGGTCAAGTTTCTTTCATCAAAAGGAGATGCGGTAAACCCCTGCCCTGCCGCCAAAATCTCCATTCAAAATGAGTTTTTCATCTTACTACGTACTCTAGTTTTTTTTTTTTGTCTTGGCCAACTCCATGCATTAATATTTAGTAAAATAAAAATAAAAATAAAAAACCGTGGCAGTTCAGTTGTCGCTAAAACTAATTAAAAATAACAATAACAAAAGCTCATATTTCTTGTAAGCACAGATTATCTTGGCAAAAGAAAACTCATTCTCAAAGGTTCAATTTATTCTCTCACCTATTGGTGTAGCTTTAATTTATAATTTATTTGTTACCTTATTGTTTTAGTTAGGGGGAATGGATACCATAATACATATGCTAATTATAAATAAAGGGAGAATGAGTTGTTGCATATTTAAAAATGGGAATAAGTTAGTGGGTAGTAGATAAGATTTAAATATCTGGGGACTACCACCAACTATCCTGCATCACAAAATATGCATTATATTCAACTACGACCTTGGGATGAGTTAATTCATTTTTATTGAACTCATCACACACACCGCCATGAATGCTCGCCATTAATTAAATTACAGTTGACTCTGTTCTCGGATCAACTTGACTATAAATAATTAAATATATTTCCTATTTTTTTTCCTTGATCTCTGAAATAAGCAATACCAGTGGCAGTATTATTTTTTTTCCCCCCTAATACTAACATATTGTTCGATTATTTAAAGATCAAGTGACAGGGTGAAGAAGAAGGGGACTGACATTTTATTCTCTCTATATGTAATCACCTAACTTGGCTATAGCTCAGTATCGATCAGGTTCGTAGGCTACATGTTCATATTGAATATTTTTTTTTTGGCCAGATGTTCACATTGAATTTAAACACGAGTTTTAAATTATCTTTGATGAAATTAAGTAATGGTCGGAGAATCTTAAGTACGATATTATCCTTGTAACTTACAATTTAAGTTGTCTGATGTGGTTTGACCTCCATATTTTTTCCCCTTGTCTTGCCGGGGAAGAAGCAAGAGAGACCAGACCAATTATGTAAGCTACACGATATCCATATATAGCACGCTACTCCCTCGTGTTAATACACAAGGCCTAATTCCCTCTTATTTCTTATTTTAATACTACCTTCAATTTTTAATATAAAAACTAATTGACTAATTTTAATATCTTAAGAAAATTAGTTAAATTACTTATTCGTAATAAATAAGTATTATTTTTCTTTAAATACTTTTACTAATTATATGTGTTAGTTAGAATTATTATTTGATGAAACTTTTAATTTGTAATTATTAGAATAACTATCTTAAAAAAATAGATAAATATGAGAGATAAAATATATTAAAATCTTATATTTAAGATAAAACTGAATGTTAAATTAGCTCTCATATTAAGGATAGGAGTTAGTAATTTCTTCCCCGTAATACTCTTAATTATTTATCTATAGGGTATTTTATCTCTATGCATTGAATTTTAATTATTAAGCAGCATTGGTTTTTCTAAAAAAGTATTGCAAATTTTCTATGTATTAATTACATATAACTATCTTAAATACTTTTTTAATCCTGCCATGTGACTAAGGATGGGGGAGCTTTTTTTTTTTTTTTTCCTTTGAAACGAATACCTCGGAGATTTCAGTGACTGAATAATAATTTAACTTTTCCGTTCATTTGATCATCGCTTTCTTTAGTTTTGAATAACTTCATGTATATTTGGATGACGAGGACTAATTAAGGCTTTTGACTGAGAATTTTTGAAATGAGCAATCACGAATGAGATGTAACGGGGTTATTGTAATACTAGTACGTCGTATAGAAATGGATGGGTGTAAAAATATGGAACAACACTTTTAATATGATTTTTTATTTTTATGATAGAAAATGACAGATGATATATATGTAGGTCAATATTCCCCCTATTTTTTCCCTTTACCCTTAAAAATAGGAGTTTTGAGATATAGCAGTTGATTTATAGTAAATATATATATAGGGGGTGTTTGGGAACTTATAAAAGTGTTTTTAAAAATTACTTTTCAGCAAAACGAGATAAATTTCCCTACATATTATTTCGTATATCGTAAAAGTACTTTTAAAATTATAATTTAGCTTCCGTCCAAACATTCCATAATAGTTGATGGAATAGTTTTAAGGTAAGAATTTTCATCATTATTTTGATAGTACCCTTTCTTCCTTTCTTTTTAATACAAAAAATTGAGAAATTAAGGCCAACAAATTAGGAAGTCCAAATAATCATTTAAAAATATTGAAGAAGCATTCTAATTAGCGATGAATATTAGCGATGAATATTAAACAAAAAAAAGGAAGCACAGGAAAATTCCCTGCCCCGCCATTGTGTGCGCGTGTGTGACCTTATTTGGAATCAGTCACCGGTCTTTTTTTTTTTGGGGGGGGGGGGGACAACCGATCTTAATTGTAGCTTAATTAAAGAGTGAACATTCATATCATGTCACATTATCTTAAGAGTTGTTTGGGTAAAAACAAAACTATAGTTTTAAAAGCATTTTTATGATATACAAAATAAATATATGAAGAAATTTATCTCGATTTGTAGAAAAATAATGTTGAAAAGAACTTTTATACTCATCAAATACCTCCTTATACTGCTTAGAAATCAGTCTTTCATCAAGCTGCGTGGGGCGTTTGTACTTTATACTAGCTGTGGTTTTAATTATAAACAAGTTTTTATAATTAGAATAGAAGGATTAGTTTAAATCAGACTAAATAAATTTCTCAACATTTTTTAAGGGTAGGATGGTAAATTCAAACACTCTATTTAAGAATATAATAAGTGCCTGAATTGTAATTAAAAAAATCACAGCGGATGGATGTGAAATATATTTATTTAATGCGGTTAATACGTGATTTTCGCTGGGTAACACTATAATATTTCATTCTGTTTTTGTGTGCCCAATCCGGTGAGTATGCGCGCGCCTTATTCCATATTATTGCGTCTGAAACTGTGACGAAATTCATACTACTGAGATTTTTTTTTTTTTGTATTTTTCATTTTCACACCAATAAAAACTCCATAAAAAGTAAAAACTGAGACAAGTGAGTGTGGCGGGAAAGGATAATGTGCGGCGCTTGTGGAGGGCCAACGACTACGTCACAAAATTACACAAAATATAATGAAAACAAAAATCGCACACCTTTTGTGGGCCCCCTTCATTATTCAGACTAATCCTTAAAATTATGATCACCCCCCAAATCATCAATTCTCCCTCTAAACCTGCTTATCTCTCTTAATCCCTGTTTCTATGTATTAAGTATTAACTCACATGACCCTCCACCTGATAATCCCACTTGCTCCCTTCTCTTCCCTGTTATGTCCTCTGCATTCAGCTTAGCTGGTAACACCTGGAACTGGAACACCAACTCTTTTCTATTCTGCAGCATTCATTTTTTTAATTCATCTTCCCCCCCTCCCTTTCCAAGTGATCAAATCTTGTTAAATTTTCATTACTCTATTCATTTATTTATTTAATCATTTGAATGAGGTTAATTTTAGAGTAAGTAGTACAAATAGAAGCTTCTTCTTCACTTTAAACCTTTTTTGGGACGACGCATGCAAACATCCTTCGCAATTTGATTTATATTTTATAATGGGAAACCATGTGTCCTGTGTTTCTTCAGGACTGTTACAGTCACAAATCCTAATGACGGAGAAATAAAGAAGCAATTCAGATCTACTATATACTGCAACTCTGCAACCTCTCGCTTCCGCTTCTTCTTCTTCACTCCTCTGGATTTTGACCCGATTTCGTCCGTTGCGTTCTGCTCCCTGTTTTGCGCAAATGTCTTGACCGATTTGTTTTCGTCTGCTGCATTGAAACCTCCGCTTTTGAGTCTCTCTCTCTCCATGTTTACTTGAGTCGGTGGGGCGGTGAAGGGAGGCGGGATGTTTCGTTCCGCCAGATGGAGGAGCGAGAAGCTCAGGATCAAAGCTGTTTTCAAACTCCACTTTCATGCTACTCAGGTTAATTATCTTCATTTCCATTGCCTTTGCTTCAAGATTAATTGAACTTACTTCTCTTTCATTCCTTTTTTGCTTTTGGGGTCTCTCGTTAGTTGGGATTGACCACTGTTTAGTTTGAACCGACATTGAGTTCTCTTCAAGATTAATCATAATCGCTCGCAACTACTACTACTAGTATTTAGCTCGGTCTTCTTCTGGTGATTCAGTCTGGGTTCTGTTTAGCTGCAAAGCAAAGATACCAGAGCCTTGTTTTACCACCAGTTTTTCTCTGAATTTTTATGATCAGTGTTATAAAAAGGAAAACAAGATCATTTTACCTTCTTCATTTTTCTCGAAAATTAAAGTCGGCAGGTGGGATTCATTCGATGGTGTGTGTAATGCGGATTAAGTTGGGAATTTAGATGGTGAATTGAGATGTTTTGAATTGCATTTTCAGGTGCTACAATCTGGGGTAGAGGCATTGGGAATATCTGTAATTCCGGTGGACGTCGGAAAGCCAACTACGAGACTAGAGAACGCAGCAGTTCGAGACGGGATTTGTAGATGGGAGAATCCTGTCTATGAAACAGTCAAATTTATTCAGGAGCCCAGGACTGGGAAGATCAATGACAAAATCTATCATTTTATAGTTTCAACGGTGTGAAATTTCTTTCTTCACTCTTTAGCTGTGAATATTTAAGCAGTTTACTCCCCCCCCCCCCCCAAGTGGTTGCGAATGTTTGAATGTGGTCTAATTTCTGCGTGTAGGGATTACCAAAAGCTGGTTCCATCGGCGAAGTTTCTATTAATTTCGCTGATTTTGCTAAAGCCACGAAGCCCTCCTCTGTTTCTCTTCCTATCAAGAATTCTCGTTGTGGAATCGTTTTGCATGTCAGTAACAGCTTTCATCTCCCTGAATTTATGTTTTTTAGAGATGGCATTGCCTGAAAATTAATTGAAACCTCACGAATCCTTGAAATGGAAAACATAATTCCCTGCAATCTTGAATTGCAAATTCCAGTGAAACTGAATTTGTTGCTCAATGAACAGGTCTCAATTCAGAGGCTACATGAAAATGGGGATCAAAGGTATAAGAATTATTTTTTTAATGTCTGCTTTTAGAGATCTATACTTCGCTTTGAATCCAACAGTTTCAGACGATGGTGTCCTTTATTGTCCAATAACATTAGCAGAGAGGAGGAAGAAAGTGAAGACGTCAAAATTGAATCCAATGAGCGAAGCTTAAGGAACTTTCTAAGCAATGGAGACACAAATAAAAGCACTACGATGAAATCTGCGGAAGTAAGGTTTCTCTCATTTTGGCTGGAAAATTACCTTCGCTTCCATTTAAGTTCTAGTCAATGCATAAATTTCAATGACGTAAAAATTCGCAATGATATCCGATGTGCGGATATTTTTAAGACCATTAAATTCCATCTTTCTCTATCTCACAGGACGTCTCTGCCGAACCAATGATCCACAGAGCCGAACTGAGTGCTGATTGCAGGACATCCAGCGAATCCGACCTTACATTGTCCAGTTCCGATGGAAGCTCTGGACTTGATACTCCCCGACAACTCGGACCGAGAAATACGAACAATATCCACCACAACCCAAATTCCTCGCCATTAACAACGTCAATGTATGAGAGATCACACTGGGACTGGTCAGCTAGTTCAGACCATGGTTTGAGTACAGATGATTCACCCAACGGTTCTCGCGATGCCCTTCATAAGGAAAGATCCCATCAGGCGACGGATTTGGAGATTGAAAAACTCAAGTCTGAACTTGCCTCTTTGGCCCGGCAGCTCGATATGTCTGACTTGGAACTACAGACTCTTAGGAAGCAAATTGTAAAAGAAAGCAAAAGAGGGCAAGACCTCTCAAAGGAAGTTATCAGCTTGAAAGAGGAAAGAGATGCTCTCAAGGAAGAGTGTGACAACCTCAGGTCACTTCACAAACGCATGGACGAGGCTAAAATGAGGAGCAGAACACAATTGGAAGGTGGTGATCTGCGCACCCTTGTTGAAGAAATTCGACAGGAGCTGAGTTACGAAAAGGACCTTAATGCCAATCTTCGATTGCAGTTGGCGAAGACGCAGGAATCAAATGCTGAATTGGTTCTTGCTGTACAAGACCTGGATCAAATGTTGGAGCAGAAAAACATGGAAATTAACAATCTTTCCAGTACGCTTCAATTGAGCAGAAATTCCCAAGAGTTCAAGGGAAGCCTATCCAAATGTGTAATGGATGACGATGAAGAACAGAAAGTATTGGAGGAGATTGTTAAAGTGCAGCAAAGCAATTTGAAGGACTCACATTTACTTGAGCAAAAAATTTGGAGCTGTATGGTGAAATAGATATGCATAAGAGAGACAAAGATGAGATGGAGGTGCAGATGGAGCAGCTTGCACTTGACTACGAAATATTGAAACAGGAAAACCATGAAATTTCATATAAGTTGGAGCAGAGTGAACTGCAGGAACACTTGAAACAATACGATAGCTCTTCTCTTCCTGATGCTGTGAATGACCTTGAAGAGCATATTGAGAGCCTCGAAAATGAACTGAAGGTACAGTCACGGGAATTATCAGAGTCTCTGGAAACAGTTAAGGATCTCGAAAACCATATCAGAAGATTAGAGGAAAACCTGGAGAAACAAGCACAAGGATTTGAAGCTGACTTAGAAGCTGTGACGCGTGACAAGGTCGAGCAGGAGCAAAGAGCCATCCGGGCAGAGGAAGCTTTGAGAAAGACCAGATTGAAAAATGCTAATGCTGCTGGGAGGCTTCAAGAGGAATTCAAAAGGCTCTCAATGCAAATGGCCTCTACATTTGATGCAAATGAGAAGGCTACCATGAGAGCATATGCAGAGGCAAGTGAACTGCGTGCACAGAAAAACCTTTTGGAAGAAATGCTACATAAAGTCAAGGAAGAGCTCCAGTCCGTTAAAAATGATTATGAGGTAAGGTTGAATGATCTGTCCAATCAAATAGAATCGATGGCCACTCAGATACACCAGATGTTGATGGAAATTGAGGAGAAATCCAAGCTTCTTGAAAAACAGAAAAATCATGAAGAGCAAATTTGTAGGGAGTTCTCCGAGGAGATCCAGACCTTAAAAACTGAGAATGAAAGGCTTAAAGGGGAGGTTGTATACTACATTGAGCAAGCAGAGCAGAAAGAAAGTCTCAGAATTGAGTTGGAACTTACGAAGAAATCAGTTGAGGAGTCAGAGATCCTGGCGCAGAGAGGAAGTGATGAAAGAAACGAGCTGGTGAGTACAATTGCTTTGCTGAAGAAGGAAGTGGAGAAGACACTTGAAGATCTAAATAGGATGAGAATTGTGAAGGATGAAACAGAGACTATGGCCAGGTCATTCCAATCAGAGTTGGAAGCAGTTAGAGATCAATGTAGTGACTTGAGGCGTTCTCTTCATGAGGATGAGGCAGAGAAACAAAAACTAAGAAAGCAAATTTTCCAGTTAAAGAGTGAACTAAAGAAGAAGGAAGATGCAGCGACCAACATTGAAAAGAAGTTGAAGGATGCTAATGGACACCAGCAATTTTCTGCCACTGCAAAGAACAAAAAATCTGCTTCAATCCCTCAGAATTCGAAAGAGATTGCAACTCTGAGGGAAAGAATAAAAATGCTCGAGGTAACTTTGCCCATTATTTATCACTCATTTCGTATTTTATTACGATAAAACGAAATACTGATGGCAATGTTGATATGGGATGATGACAAAAGGAATATTTTATGACAGGGCCTGATAAAGTCGAAGGAAACTGCACTGGAAGCGTCTACAACTATTTTTTTGCAGAAGGAAAAGGAACTCCAAGACAAAATAGAGGAGTTGGAGAGCAAAGTGGAAGAATTCAATCAGAGTAGTGGTTTGCAAAAGGTTATACCTCTTCCTATATTGCAAAACGTCACCATTTGTGAACTGATTTATGCCTCTAGGCCGTTGTCACATCAGATCCATCCAAATGCCTTGATGGCCAACAGGAAAATTTCAACTATTTGTCTCCAACTTGTGATTTATCTTTGTTTAAAGTTTCATTCCATTTTTCTTCCAACAAATTTGATTTTGAAGTTAGTTTCGTTACTTTATATATATAATGCTATAGAATTGTATATACGAAATACATTTACAATGGGATGCCTTTCCAACAGGTTGCTGAAGATCAAAGCATTGCTCCTTCAACTGTGGGAGCAGGAGATCCAGCGGAGCATCTCAATGGTGCTACGGGTCCATCTCAAGAAAATTGGTAAGTTCAGCACTAGAATTTTGTTTGCTCTTTAATGTATGAGCCTTTTTCCTCCCTTATCTACGCTATTATTACTTGTCAACTTATGGGTCCTTTTTTTTCCCTCTCCATGGCAGCGATATAAACTCGTCAACTTCCAATGATGATAAAGGGATGGGCAATGTTTGTGATATATTAGCGGAATTAGAATCAGTAAAGGAAAGGAACAAAGCAATGGAGAGTGAATTAAAGGAGATGCAAGAGAGATACACAGAAATGAGTCTGAGATTTGCAGAAGTAGAAGGTGAAAGGCAAAAACTTGTTATGACAGTGCGGAACCTCCGGATTGCATATAAAGTCAAATAAAATGTTCCTGATATGTTGGAGCCTGCAGTGTATAGTGTATAGTTTGAGCAGGAAGGCGCCTTGCAGTAGAGGATCACAAATTAAAATGAATAAATTAATATCTATACTGCCTACTGGCAGCGTAATTGTATTTTGTGAAGCCCCATTGGGCACAATTTTACAAAATTTACCCCAAATCAGTGATGTTAAATATCACTCAGTTGCATATTCTGGTAGAAATATTTTGTGACGTGCATTTTCTTTTCTTTTCTTTTCTTTTTTTTCCTTTTGGGTTGTTATTTATACATTATTTTTATTGTAAAAAAAAAATATTTCCCTTGGTATAATTAACAGTACTTTGGGAGAAAATGCTCCCTTGGCAGCGGCTTATTATTTGCCAGCTTCCTTGGTTGGTTTCCTTATATCCATTAGTTCCTAAGATATATCAGGGAAATATCCAAAAATTAAAGATCCATCTTTCATGGTATGCTGACTGAGCTAATCTATTGGGGCAAAAGTTAACTTGTCTTAGAAAATATGTAACCCATGAGGTCTCTTATCTCATTCAGGGGCATTTCTCGGATTAATAATAAGGACACCCTATCTACTTTGAAGAATTTTACCCATAATTATGAATTTTTCTTGGGAGATCTTTAATTCCTATGAAATAAAGAAAGAGGCCAAATAACACAGCGAATATTTTGTGGAGAATGATGGAAGAATATTATTTAATTTGATGAGCTAAACGATCTATTTTATTTTATTTTATTTTTAAAAAAAAGAAGGATGCAACCTTCAACTTGGAATTGTATTACTCATTAGATTATTCAAATTCGGAGCCGAACTGCGTTACACATGTGGAGCAGACAAGATCTGCAGCGGCCCATGATCCTAGAATATATTGGCTATGCGCCTACTCTACGCTGAGAATTATTGTGATAAATACTAATAATCACAATAATCCTGCTTGAGTAGCCAGTTTGTATAAAATCTGTTTGGATAAAAACCAAACTATTTATAATATTCAAAATAAATATTTAAAAATTTATCTCGTTTTATAAAAAAAAAATTAAAAGTATTTTTTTAAAGTTTCTAAACACCTTATTGGTCCATTATACCTATAAGGTTGATTAGTGAGTTTGTACATGAGTTTCTCCTCTTTTTTTTTTTTTAATATTAGTGTTTTGGTCTGAAGTGTGTACATTTGAGTTTAAACTGCTATGGTCAACTAAAGCGACAGAGTATTTTTGTTTAATTTTGATAAAGATTTTCTGAAACAAAAAATATGATAATGAAGACTGGGGATACGTTTTTTCTAACAAAGACTACAGTTTTTTTTTTTTTTAATTTTTCCAATGACTACACGCTATTAATCAATGCTCCTTGCTGTAAAAATATATACTCCTCCGGTCCTTTAATATAAGACCCATTTAACTAATTTGGTTAGATTAAGGAAGTTAGGTAAGTTAGTTAATTATAATAAATGTGACACGTTTTTCCTAAAATGCCATAATCATCTTTCTTAATACCCATCTTTTTTCTACTTGATTATGGTTGAGAAAGTATCCATAGGGGTAATTTAGAGAAAATTGATAAATATGAGAAATGGGTCTTATATTTAAGATCAAAACCAATTCAACAATTGGGTCCTATATTAAGGACCGGAGGAGTAATTACTTATGAGTATTCTGGCACGCTGTATTATGGATTCAAAAAATTAAAAGAAAATAATTTTGGCTGGTGAAGCCGTGAAGGATCCACATAATATTTTGAGCTTTAATTTGACCTTGAGCTTCGACTTTCAAGGACTGGCTTTTGATTATTTACTTCCTCTGTCCCTATTTATTTATAAATTCCCATAAAAAATATAAGACTAAGAAAAACCAAAATATATGTACTCTATTATGTAAGAATTATTTTTTTTATTTTTACTCTTCATTTAGTGCCACAATATTTTAAATATTAACTACTTTTAAATAGGAGTATCATTGAAAACAATTACTATTAATTATACTTGCAAATTTGAATCACGACTTATATTTAAGGATAAAATGAAAACAAAAGCAAGACTTATAAATAGGGGGGGAGGTGTAAAAAAACCATTACCTTTATATAATACTACTTTCAGTTCTAAATATAAATTTAGTTTGTAATGCAATTTGCATTACAAGCATCTTATATTTAGGGCCGGTAGTAATATAGGTAGTATAAAGACTAATTAATTATACATATGGCAGATGTGAAACAGCAATTCTAATTACAATCCTACTAATTAATTCCCAAGAAGTGGGGAAGAAATTGAAGAAGATTTTTGGGGGCGGCTGCTGAAAAACAATTGTTGAATCAATATTTTCTAACAAAGACATTGCAGAAAAGTGCACAAATTAATTTTATGAATTCCATTTATGCCAATAGATATGAAGAAAAACGTATATAATTATCATTAATATTATCAGTGGGTATTGATTCCACGCATCAAACGTTTGAGTTTGACGACTTTTAATTTGGCCAAGAAAATTCTTATTAACTTTGATATAAATGCAAATATCTGGGTTTCCTTAAAGTAAGTATTTGTCCATCTTTTACTGTAAAAAGCGAGGACAAATTGTCTTCTAAGGTTATCTAAAGCACCCTGAATAATTTACACCTATTGACTAATGAAACTTTTATCTTTAGGTAATTCGACGGACAAAGAATCGGACCGGTAAAAATGTTATTTCTAACATTCAAAAGTATTTTATTTATATTTAAAATGAATTATTTTATATTTATCCAGACCGTCATGTTTTTTTCTCCACAAATTTTAAATTTAAATTTAAATATTTTAACTTGAATAATTGATTTGTAATCTCAAAGCAGCTGTCTAGTGGTATGCAGGAAAAGGAAAGATGGCTTTTTTAAGAGAAAAAAGTCAAAGTTGATAGGAAACTCAAATTTTTTTCTTTTTACCTGCTCGGTTTTAGGGCTGAGCAATGGGCGGGGTGGGTAACCCGAAGGTTAGCCCATAGCCCGCCCATTTATTCATAAATGGGCATGGGCTACCCATAACC